>NC_042994.1:15893343-15895843 GCF_901001165.1 Salmo trutta
AATCACTCTATAGCTGGACTCTGGCCAGACACGCAGCGGTAGAGGTGTAGAGAGAGAGAGAGAGAGAGAGAGAATATAAAACACGTTGGAGGTACAGAGCTGCGGGCAGGTTAGTGAAGCATAAAAGCACACACACACACTCACATGCGTGTAAATCTACACGCACATACGCACACACACACACACACACACACACACACACACACACACACACACACACACACTCACACAACACCGCACACACATAGAAAATAATGGGGCTCTGAGTAACACATCTCAGATCACTCAGGGCCATATCGTTCCTGAATTTGAAATATGGCCACAGACGAGGAAACAGGCCGTTTCTTCGGGATTGATGTTCCATTCACGCAACATGCTTTCATGTCCTACAGGAGCATTGTCCTAGAACCTTCACAACACTGCCAAGAGCTTAAGCACAGGATGGTGATGTAATCGCCTACACAATGAATCTAAGTGGGCATCGCCATTAGGCAAGAGCGACCTCACGAATCCCTCACTTCCTTCTTGAAAAACACGTAGGGCGTGGAAAACGAGGAAGAGCAACAAGGCCCTCGAATGCCCGTCGGCTGAGCGAGTCTCAAGCATTCAAGGGCTTTGTTTCTCTTGTCCACCGTGCTTTTTTAACCAGGCGACAGAAGATACATTTCTGGCTACAGAGTTTGTGTGGCTACAGAAGGTCCATTACGAGAGACTTGCTAAGTCAATGTGCATTCAAGGCCCAGTTCCTCATTGTACATGCTGTTCTTTTGGCTACAGAGTTTGTCTGGCTACAGAAAATCAGTTTCTGGCTACAGAGTTTGTCAGGCTACAGAAAATTAGTTTCTGGCTACAGAGTTTGTCAGGCTACAGAAGATCTGGTATACTGAAGATCAGTTTCTGGCTACAGAGTTTGTCAGGCTACAGAAGATCTGGTATACCGAAGATCAGTTTCTGGCTACAGAGTTTGTCAGGCTACAGAAGATCTGGTATACCGAAGATCAGTTTCTGGCTACAGAGTTTGTCTGGCTACAGAAGATCCATTACAGCACCGTCAACACTCTCTGAGCCCCGTCCTCCTCGACGAGGAAGTGATATCATGGCGTGTCAATGTCACAGTGTGTCACGTCTAAGACCTAATGCACACCACACACACACACACACACACACACACACCTCCTGTAAAAGGATAAGAACACACACCAAAGACTAGCCCATCAAAGGAAGGGATGTGAGAGATTCTTTCCCGAGATGAAAGCGAGGGATATTCTCTCGTTTCAGAGAGGGATAGAGCTCAGCTCTTCTCCCTCCATCGCCACGAAAAGCCTTGAAGTAACACTAACGCATTTTTTTTTAAAGACGGAGGAAGAGAAAAAAAAGTGATTTACGTCCCACGCGGTGTTATTTGGTCTGTCGCTTCCAATTTTCTACCACAGCTTTCCTCTTAGCTGGATTCAGTCACTCTGGTCCCCCTCCCCTTCCGTCTCCCTCCCTATCCAAGCCTGTATTTGTTGAGGTAATTACAAAGTGACAGCTTCAAATCCTCCGCCACACACTGTTCATTATAGCCACCTCCGCTTGAGAGGCCCCGCTGATGACTGGTTTTGATGGGCTTTTGCTACTGTGACACTGTCCAGCATGGATCCTTCCTATATCCCTTAGCAGAGGGTGGACGTTCTTTTTCGTGTGTGTTTGTGGAGGATGGGGGGGGGTGCATGTGTGCGTGTGTGTATGTGCATCTGTGTGTATCATGGAGCTGTGGTAAGCTTCCACGGGAAAGGCAAAAATAAAATGCCTTCAACAGCGGATTTGTGGGGGAACTCCATCTTCTCTATTTTCCATCCCCCTTTTCTCCCCCTCTCTTCCTCTCTGAAGATGTAAGAGAGTGTGTGTCCCCACCCATCCCCGTGTCTTAAGAAGCTGGGACCCCTGCAGGTCAGCCTATTTGATGACCTCCAGAAGCATTTACTGGGTGGCGTGAATCCTGGAACCTGGCCAAGGGTCTTGCCGAATCAATGACGTTTCTTTTGAAGTGAGAAACTCTGAAGTTGATAGGTGTAGAAGACATGATATCGAACAGTCGGACCATCTCTGGCATGACCAAGACTCTGGGCGTATCAGCCATTTGTATCTGCCAGCATAGGCCTTAATACACGGTCTTCGTCATCAAAATGAGTGACACACGCTCCCACACACACACACACACACACACACACACACACACACACACACACACACACACACACACCCTCCTTCACCACTAGTAGGTGATTGTGAGACATCTTTGATATTTTTCTTCTCTTCTCTGAAATGTATTGCCTCTACATAATCCATGACAGAAATAATGTGATTTGGTGTATCTCTAAATGACAGAAAAACAGCTGACAGAAATTAATAAGTTACCAGGGTGAGGAGAGAGAAAAAGGGGGAGGAGGTGGAGGAGGAGAAGGAAGGGGGATAACCTGGCAGCGAAACAGACAAATCATCAAATCATCTTTCAGGC
>NC_042994.1:15903343-15938343 GCF_901001165.1 Salmo trutta
CAACATGTAAAGTCATGCTCTCAACTATGGGTCCTGGAGCGGGGCCAAAAGGGTGACAGGACAATGAGATCAAAAACTAAATGGAGGACACTGAACGTCACATCTTCATGACTCTCACTTTCAAGATGGGCCGATGTCGGACAGAAAAAGTCGGTCTTCGACTGGTCCAGATGTCCCCTTGTCCCATTGTCATCCAGACACAAGCCTGGTTCCTTGACAAGCCTCTCCAGAAAGAACCCATTCCCATTGGCTCACACTGGACCACTTCCAATCTTCTGACAGCTCCTTTCCATGGGTCAACATTAGAGTGGTCCTTTGTGCCATAGCCTGAAAGACAAAGGAAGAGAGCACATCCCCCTTGAGGTTAGTATAATTGAAGAACCTTCGGACACATCTTAGCTGCATAGGGAGCATTGGGGACATATATCCAGGTAGATAATATTCTAGATCATATATTATTCACACCCTGCTAGGGCTATAGTCAGATCTCCCTCATGATTGCTACAGCGGTCAAGGTTGAAAGGTCACATCAAATAGACAAGGCCTAAGATGACAGCAGAAGACTCCACCGCACAATTCCCCGGTGTCCGCCATGAGCCAGGATCCCCCCCACTCAAGGGTTTTCGGCAAGGGATTGGAAAGGTCGCTCGGCAATACAGGTCAACGCTTTGATCATATCAGAGGAAATCTCAAGGCCCTTTTTATGCATGAGAAGAAGTGGGCTGCCATTTTGAATTTCAGAGGTGAAACGCTGGGCCAAAAGGCTCCCAAAGGGAGCCGGCAGCTCTTCATTAATCAATCAGCAGCTTCGCTTAGATGCTGTTGGACTAAAACAAGATAGGAAAAAACAAAAAAAGGACCCATGATAACAGTTATTAAACTGCATATTTTATCAGGCCCCCCCATTAGAAAGTCAATTGGCGGTTATGTATTCATGCAGGCAGCGAAAGGCTCCGAGAGAGACTGACCCCTATGCTTGACCTCTCTACGGCTTTCAACTTTCTTTCTTTTTCCGGCATCAACTCCCTCCCAGAATGAATACTTTCATTCGTCATCCAGTTGCATAAGTAAACCACATTACATTTTTGGAATGTAAATAATAGAAAGCGCTTTTGTGAAAAATTCATTGGACGCTCCGGTGTTGCCACATAATTATTTAGAGAGCATATGTAAATACCTCTTACAATTGTGGAGGAATGCATGCCATTTCCTCTTCAAAGCCCTACCCATTCATTTGGTTAGCGGAGATAGGAGTTCCATAAAGAAAGAAACTATAGAAATTGTTTGCTCCATGGTTGTGAACTGCGGTGAGAGAACATTTTATATTCAAGAGTTCCAAGTGCCGTTTAGCCCTAGTTTAAAGATCTATTTATCTTCCTATTAAGCATTGCTTAAGTCCGTTTGTCTGAGCGCTTCAATAAATTTGAAAAAAAAAAAAACAGTTCTTGAGTTCTCAAATGAAAACGGTTTATTGAACCCAAACGTTCGCAGGCTACTGTCTGGCCGTAGCCCACGCCAAACAAACCCTTAAAGAAACAGCGACAAGTAACACAAGAAAAGAGAGAGAACAAAGAAAAGGCCTGGTCTTAGAACTTGCAGTGCCCAACCCCATGCCCCTCCCCCCATCCCCCTCACCCTGTTCCACCAACCACAAGGACACCTGGCACTAACACATTCCAGGCATTCACTTCATTGGCAGACAGCAGGGGGACTGGCATGCTGGACCCCGTGAAACCCAGAGCAAACAGATAAACGGGTCCTAATTACAACACAAGAACAGCCCATCAGAACACAGACACATAACTATCCAAGCGGGTTCCTGCTATATAAAACAGAACACTGAAATGGCCGTGTTCTATCATATCAACCCAGAAACAAAATGTGCAGATATTCCCATGCTCTTTAAGACTGTCAGCTGTGTGTATTTTGACTTAGACCCTGCACGTCCTCAGACAGACAGAATGACAGAGGGACTTTCTTCCCGTCTCTGGGGAAGGGGATGTGTTAGACGAATGACATGACTAGCGGGCACCACAGCTAACGCTTCCTCAAACTGTGTATGCGTCGTGATTGCGCTGGTACACCTATAGTTCATTGTCATAAATCAAAGGATATATGATGAATACTCTTTGCGCTAAAATCTCCATTGAGTTATTTGTCCAACCAATGGAGATGGTGTTCTCCATTCCCATGTGACCAAGTGAACCGACGTTGACAAAAACATTTATAGAAAAACATAGTTTTTTACAAGGTACCATAATCATGTAAATGAATATGGTTTGATATAAACTCTGTCAAACATCAGTAGCTAGACTAAGACTACTGCGAAACAAGAGAAAAAATGCAAACAACGACAGTATTATTGTTGAAGTTACTGAGGAAAATGATTAGCTAAGCACACAATAGGACAAAGATACACTACAAAGACAACCCCAAACTATCCTTTGGGAGAGACACACGGCTTCAATTAACTGACAGACAGGGACAGCACTAGGAATTCTATCATGTGTTGGCTGTTGCCTCCACTGCTTTCAACCTCAACCATACAGCAGCTAGCTAGCTAGCGTGGCTTCCCATCAATCGTGTCCTCTGGGTCTTTTGATCTGCTGGGTGGTATGTGCCCTTGGAGATACACGTCTCTCTCCTCCTCCAACCTCTTTGTTGCCAACACCTGATTTTCCTTCCTGCATTAAAGCCAGCTAGCTGATCTGCTCTCTGCTGCAGCGGCTTCCTGCTTATTACGCAGTGAAGATCACGTGACTATGGTGATTTTAAACATGCATAATGCCGAGTCCGCCCCTAACAGTTTTACAGACACATGGAAGGGGATGCACGCACACATACACACACTCTACCTCTCTGGAACCGGGTCTAACCTAACCATGTAAACCCAGGGCCTCCTCCTCCGGCGGCCCAGAGCCAAGTCATTCCGACAGGCCAACAGAACCCCCTGACTGCCTTTGTCAGCCATTTACGTGGTTCCCCTTGAACATGGAGGGCCGTTTCCTGCAAGCCAGACAATATGCATGAATGCCCCTTCGTACTCCTGCTCCCCCTGTGAAGTGGTGTTCAGGTTATATTCCTCCTGGCTAAGCCCCAGCCTTCCCCCCAACCTGCCAGACCCAGACACACACACACATAGATCTGTAAACTGTTTACACCCCAGTTCTCCCACCCGGAGGAGGGCCAAGCCAAACCTCCCTCTAACCCAAATCCAGAGCTCCACTGAGCATCAAGGCACCTCGGATTTCACCGTTGGGGATTCAGGAATACTTGTGTTTGGAGACACTCTCCATGATAAGAGAAGAGAGGAAGAGGAGAAGAGGGGAAGAGGAAGAGGGGAAGAGGACATGGAAGTTGTCTTCCTGAAAGAGTAAGAGAAAGCAGGAAGTTTTGTCTTCACAATTTGAGCTTGTTTTTTCAGTAAGAGCTGGAAATGAATTCCCATATGTATTCTCAGCTTTGGAGGGTATCTGCCTTCCCAATGCTTTGATTTTGATGGAAGCTGCTGAGAATGGAGAGAGGCAACATAACCCATTGTCTCCCATAGACTCAGGTGTTCCCTTAGACATCACTGTCTTCAAAGTCCCATAAGAAACTCATATACTGCATTTACCACCACTTTAAACATTCCGCTAAGCCAAACTCTATTCGCTCCACCACATGGTAATGCATGTTGAATTCTTGACATATTGTGCAAGTCTGATGTAAGTCTACGACAGAGAACTCCATCTCCCTCCCATACTCCCTGCATAGAGTTGCTTAGAACCAGCCAAACATACACTATTACTAAAAGAGAGAGGGGGGGGGGGGGGGGGGAGGGATAGGGATATGTCGAGAGAGATCGCAGGAGTGCGAGAGAGAAATAGATATGTCGAGAGAGGGAGAAATAGAGAGAGGGAGAGAGGGGGAAAGAGAAATGTAGATTTACTGAGAAAGGGAGGGTGAGAGGAAGAGAGAGATGGAAAAAGAGGGTGGGAGTGTGGAATCAGAGAGGGAGGAAGAGCCTTGCACACACAAGGAATGAAAAGGACTGTGCTTATTAACACACTTGCAAGGCTGCCGCTCCCTTAATTGCTTCTGTGTCCAATTTGCTGCGTCGTTGTAATAACGAGGAACTGTGGCAAAGAAAGACATTTTTATGGCTGGGGAGTGGAATTAAGAGAAGAAAAGGCAAAGAAAAGGAGAGAGAGAGAGAGAGAGAGAGAGAGAGAGAGAGAGAGAGAGAGAGAAAAAATCCACAGCCTCCAAACTAGCATGTCCTGAAGTGACATGTATATTGAATACAAATCAGAGGCATTGCCTGCTTCACTAGCTATCTGTGGCACTGCAACTCATTTGCAATGCGTCAACTGGAGCTCAATCAGAGAAGGGCCCTGGTGCATAAAAAGGCGAGCTGCTCTCTGAATATTGGCTAATGCTACATTTGCAAGTCTTCGAGAGAGAGAGAGAGGGTGAGCGAAAGAGAGAGAGAGAAAAAGAGAGAGAGAGAGAGAGAAAGAGAGGGAAAGAGAAAGAGAGGGAAAGAGAAAGAGAAAGAGAGGGAAAGAGAGAGAGAGAGGCAGAGAGATTTCTTGTGAAACCTCTATGAATCACTTTGTAGTGCTGGATTGATGGAAGCGATGCCTGGGTAGGGATTACTCTTTTCATTACAAACCCCCATCTGGTACCAAGACCACGTCTGTCCAGCCTTTCGCCTTTAAACATGTGTGTGTTTCACATCAATCTATTCCTATTGCAGCTGTGCTGGGAAAATGAGACAGACCCACGCACACATGTACACATGTACACACGCACACATACACACACACATGTATGGCACACAAAAACCCATCGACCCCTTTCGTTACACAAGCATCTGCACTCACGCACACACATGCACATCATTTATAAACACACACCAAAACACAGACATATGTCCCCATCCCCCTCCCCACCCAGTCACAAAGACACAAAGAGAAAACACAAGAAAAAGACAGCACTGTCTTTTGAACCGTGCCTATTTCCAACTTGAAAGAGGCAGCCATAATCAAAACCAATGGGCACCATCGCGAAATAAATGAAAAGCAATCCATCCGCCATGCAGCCCCCCCATCCCTCCTTTTAACTGAAGCAGTGGTCCAGAACCCCGCAGATGTTCTCTCCCCCTCCCTCTCTCAGATGTGTGAGGCAAGGCAAAGAAACAGACAGGAAGCTGTCATTAGGTCAGACCTCAGGGAATGGCCTCCCTATAGACCGTTGTTTCTTTTTCTTCTCCACCGTAGTCTTTGGTCATTCAAAATGGCGGCCCCTCTTTTGTGTATCCCATCGCCTGGACAGCTCGACACATCATTAAAACCCCACTTGTCGTTAGATAAAGTGTTATAACGGCGGAACCCTGCACTCCTAAAGCTACGATGCAAATGACACTCAATTCCCCGAAGGGCTCTGGTCAGAAGTAGTGCACTATGTAGGGATTAAGGTGCCGTTAAGGACGCAGATGTAGTCTCTGCTGTAAATGACGGCAAGACAACTGGAACATGACTATGAGGTAGTATACCAGGTGTCATCACCATTCACCACCAACTCTGCTTTCTTATTTCAAACGGTTCTATCACGTTGACAATAAACTGAATGAATCCGTCCATAGAACAAAGGCAGAGGTTCCTTATACATGGGACCATGTAGTATCATCCTAGTTGAGCCAGTTTTCAGTTATTCACAAGTCATATCAAAGTGGGTGGGAGGGATGTCTGGTGCTGCTCAAGAATGGCCCTTATTGGTGGGAGCTACATGCCAATGTTTCAACATACGTCGGTTTGGAGAGAAAGAGAGATGCACCTGTTCTATAACTGACTCGTAATGGGCCGCCAATTAGCCTAACGACGTGTTAGTAACAGAACCAGAATATAAGTATTCTAATTGTTATTTTACAATGAAGAGATTGAAACTGTCATGGAGCATTAAAGGGATGTTGATGAGCAAGAGGGATGGGGGGAATTAAAATAACATTCCTCAACTGAAATCTGTGTTACACTGACTGACTTGGATTTCGCGCGTCACATTGGTGAGGCACAATTCCCTTTGTAATTCTCCTGTCTAAATTGACTGCGAGGGATGGGAGCTCTTTATCTTGAACTTGTAATGAACACGAAGGGAGACAGAGAGCTGGTTTCAAGCGCAGGGCGCAGCAGGTGTTTGTTGCAAAGGACCACAGGAGGAGGCAGGTATCTGGGTCCAGTGACATGCAGAAGGTTATACACAGGGGTCCAAAAAGGCAACAGTACAGGCAGGGAATAGGCAAAAGGCGTTGTTAGTGAGGCAGGCAAAAACTATCATACACAGGAGGAGTAAATAACAGGGAAAAACAGCACTCCAAAG
Organism: Salmo trutta; assembly: GCF_901001165.1. Taxonomy (NCBI): domain Eukaryota; kingdom Metazoa; phylum Chordata; class Actinopteri; order Salmoniformes; family Salmonidae; genus Salmo; species Salmo trutta. The sequence continues at coordinate 15,909,704 of NC_042994.1, forward strand.
AGAAGTGTGTCACAAAACAAACAATACCTCACAATGACGGGGTGCAAAGAACTGAACTAAATAGTGTGTGGTAATGACATACAGGTGTGTGAACAGGTGATCAGAATTCAGGTGATCTGGAGAGTGAGCTGCGTTCAGGGGATCTATGTGTTTGAGAGTGTGAGCTGGAAAGTGGGCTGGAAAGTGAGCTGCATTCAGGGGATCTGAGTTGGAAGCAGACGTTACAAAACTGCGTCATCCTAGATCTATAGTCTCATCAGAAATAAGAATGTATCCATTATCTCATGATCTGCCTGTCCTGAGCAGTCCCAGACCAATTGGATTTGAACGAATAGCATAATATTAAATCTGACTAGATAAAGGAAAGCCAATTTCATTACATTTTACATGTACCTTTTTTTCACTACAATTACACCTCCTTTTGATTTCATTTTTTTTCCCTTCTTCTTATTTATTAGGGTGCAAGTGAATTTGAACTCTCGTTAGACCAATGCATCAGTTTGAAACAAAGTAAAATTCTCTAGCCTTTCCCTGAAATAATGATTGGTGCAACAAGCAGGTACACCATTGGTCAAGTGGAGACTGTATCGTCTATTGTCTAGTAGCTCCTGTCTTTGTGGTGTCAGTGTTTGTCTCTTTACTGAACTGGACACCACAAATGGACACCGCAGCGCTGTTGGCAACCATTAGTTGACAGGAGAAACATGCCTTGAAGAGGCAACCATCACCATCTCCTCCTCCGTTGTCAGGAGAGTCTGGACAGCCCCATGGTGATCAAACCTGTTTGCAATCTGGCTCTTTCTCTTTATGTCTGCTATGTTAACAATGTGGACACATTGCACATAGTTGCTCTAACCATGCTCTCTCTGAGCTCCGTCTGTGGTCTCTCTCCATTAAATGAAAAGAAAGAAATATCGTACTGTATGCATTCATTGTCCTTTGCTGACAGCGTTAGACAGTGCCAGTTTTTCTGTACTGACAACTGATGAGCAATTAGTGAGCCAGAAGAACCCCTCCCCTGCAATCTCTACGTGCAAGATGCATCAGGCATACGTCAAGCCAGGGGCTCCGAAACCAACCAACTCCTTCAAGGTGCCCTGGTATCACTGGGATCATCTGAAGTGTTCTTGTTATGGTTCGTTCCAGGGAGGAATGTACACTGACTGTATGGAACACGATGTTCCCATTGCTCTGGGGACCCTAGGTCTTTCTGATCATGTTCGGGTTCCTTTAAACACAGTAATTTACGGGGACCCCAGCCCTAGATCAGAGGTTTTTATGTGGGTTAGCTGGGGGGAACCGTGGGGTGGGTGGGGGAAACATGGTCGGGCTACAGCGCTGGAAGTTCTGAATGAAAACAGCATGGCCTTTAATGGGCCGACCTCTGGGTGGTCCAATCAACGTCAAGATGACATTTACTGACACATGGCGTCCATGGCGATTGATGACAGACTTGGAAATGGCTCCTTATTATCCTTCCTCTTCAGATGATTCAAATGTTGATTTATCCAGATGGCAACGCCTCTTGATTACATGATGCAAATTAAGGAATTCCAAACAGGTTGCGCTGGTTTTCTCTGGGTTTTGTGGCTTTTTGACAGCTTCATCTAGGCTTGGATTCTTAAGCCTTATGGTCTAAGGCTTAGGGAGTAAAACGAGTACAAATATCTCACACTCCCCAAACCAAAGACATTTGCCTTATGAGGAAGTTTGTGGTGAATAACTGAAATGCATATTGACTCCATATTCTCTATAACATCTTGGTTCTGGCCCGGAACATACCATTCTTGATTGCTAAAAGGGGACACTGGTCCATAAAGCATAACATTTCTAAAAACAATTCACTTCCTCCTTAGACCCAAGGTCATGAGGTTCATACTGTGGAGTGCTGCTCACCACATCTGACCTCAAATCTCACAAACCTAGTGTTACTAATCTGCATCATAAGACAACTCTGGTCTTTCCCCCTATATGAGTTTCCTGGTAAAACCCCTCAGCGTGTTGTGATTGACCTGCTACTCAGAGTTCGAAGCCTTTAAGACCATAATGAAGCATCCATCGTAAGAGACTGCTGTCATTAGTTATTAACGTTGAGGGACCAAACCTATTACACATGTGGCACACGGCATCAAAGCAATTGAAAACCCATTTCCGATAACAGGAATAACATTGAGTTAGCAATCCTTCAATAGAATAGAAAACATTCTGGACATGAGTTTCAACTACTGGCCAACATGCTTTCGTTTACAAAATGACATCTACAACTTGCTCTGTTGTATCTCTCCGTTACCGGTCAAGGTTATGTGTCAATCACTGGTGGATGGAACTATTTTTAAACTGTTAATAGGTTGAATGGAGGTTGAATGAAACCTGAATGGAGGTTGAATCAAGGTTGAAGCATGTTTTTCTGTCTTTGCCCTTGGCTACATTGATTGGCATCTAAAACGACATAATAATCCAGCAATCAGCTTAGAGTGATATCTATGGCTTTGGGGCTATTTCTCCAAAACCAACTTCCCATTATTGCAGTTATCTCCCCTGTCCAATTGGCCTCAGTATCTCCAACCAGAGGTCCAACTGACCAGCTTAGACTTAGCCTCATGCGGCTTTGGTGTGTTTTGTTGTGAGGCTGAAGAGAATAGGCTCTTAAAAGTGACAGATTTAAAACACACTGTTTTAGAAATGCTGAATTGGAGAAAAAAGTTATACCCTTGCTCTATCCTTCCAGCATTGTGGCCTTGTTCAAACTCTATAAACTTTTAGGGACATGTGCTCTACAATCACTTCAATCCCAAGATGTTCTTGCTAGTCAATGTATCAATAAATTGAAAGCATTTGAGAGACATTTTGAAGAACTTAATGAATGGGGTTATGTGGTCCAAAATGTTCAACATAATCCCAACTTCAAACGGAGTCAGTCTGTAATTTCCTAGAACACTGTGATCCTGATCTCTCACCCACTACAGCGAACCATCTCAGTGTGGAGCCACCGCCATTTGCAAAACTGTCCAACACCACAACATAACAAAAATATATCCGCTGATATCCAGCCAGCAGCCAATAAAGATGGTTTCTCCATGCTGACAACATCCATTTCATTTGGAGGTTTGAAGAGTCAAACACATCCACCGTCGGGGGTCAGTCAGACAAATGGCTTCCTACAGAGACCCCATGATGGAGGGATTGGGGATGAACGAGGGGAAGGGGGGAAGACGAGGAGGGGGGGGGGGTCAGGCAGTATGGTGTTAAACAGACCTGCTGATGGAGAGAGTAGCAAATTATAATCATCTTATGACCAGGTCCGTATTCCAAACCCATTTTAAAAACTCCAAGGCGGCCGATATTTAATTGTGGGCAGCTGTGATTTAATAAGAAGAAGACGAGGCGCGTTTTAAAAGGATGATGACCGCAATGGCTACCTGCAGTGCTCAGAGAAAAACAGAGGGAGCCCCCTCCTAAGCGCTCCATCTTAAAGCCAGCCCAAAGATGAAAATAATAGGAAAATGCAGCCCAGGATTCTGAATAAAAAGGCCTGAATCGCACTTCACTGGGAGAGTTTTCTGTTCATTTGGCTACCTGTGGTTTCTGCATATTAACCTATTCTACAATAGCTTTACAACCCACCGCGAAACCAACACATACAGCATTGTGTCAAACATTTGTTTTCTTTTTCCGTTCGCATTTGTAAAACCACCTGCAGGAGTGGATTACGAATTTGGGAAAAGTACACCTGAAAAACCCCCACCAGAAACAATATTTTCACAAAAACATTCCTGCCAATACTCATAGCGTTATACAGTGACCGCCCGGTGTCTGTATTTTTCCATAAGTCGATCATGAAAAGAATTGTAAACAACGCTTCGACCATCGTATTGATAGCAATGATGAATTGTGACATGAACAGCATCAGATACGATATTGGACCCCCTACCTGGCAGCCCCTCATCCTCGACCCCCGCTGTGTTTTGTCGAGCCATGGCGGCCCCATTGACTGTCTCCCCTAAATCGTCCATTTCGTCCGTAGGTGGTCCAGGTTCGGGCTGTCCTTCTCGGCATTGTGCAACTGGAATAGGTGCGTCCTCTCCTGTTTCGTACTGCAGTTTTAGACTCCACAATCTGATTGGACAACGAGGAGCGGGACTTCATCAGCAGAACATCCCTGTCGTCATGACAACTTGCCAATATCCCAACAGGGGTGGAAGGGCGAAAAAAAAACATGGTTGCCTTCTTGACTCAAAACGGAAGACGTCAACGGTAGTTTATTTCTACATCTAGGGTTACCAAATTTATTGTTTTCTTTCCCAACCTCGTTGCTAAATTCCCGGTCGGTCTTCTCTGTGAGAGTTACTAGGCCACTGTGCTACTGAAGCCTGCAGATGTCCCATCGGAGTTCCTTAGTCCTATTCCTCGCTCCCCAGGATGCCCAATCGGCTTAAAATGATGCCTATAATCATTACTATACGCTTCAATCACTCGGTGGAGAAAAGAAGGAGCCAAAAACTCCACTACCAGCTACTTTCACCTGTTACCCAGTTCTCTCTATGAGATTGCATCATTGAACTTGGTTATAATACAGGGGATTATGCAATAGGGCTTATAATATCCATGGAACCATTACAGTGGCTGTATATCTTGTGTTTAAAAGAAACTTGAAAAAAGTTCCTCTGCTTCGCTCTCTATACCCCCCCATCCCAATTGGATCCTCCCTAACTCCCCCCCCAATCTCTCTTTAATAACTTGGGACTGATTTCCAAGTACAAAGCATTCGGTAAGAATGCATAAGTCTGAGAAGTAAGCATACATTTAGTGTTTCGGTAGAAACAACCAAAAAGAAAAGATGTGTACGAAAACCCCAAGGAAACAACAAAAAAAACATGAAGCAAAAGAGCGAAATAAAAAAGAAGAAAGAACAGAGAAAACGAAAGTAGAGAAAGAAGAGAGAAAGGGAAAAGTAAAGCCATGGGGCATTATCTCGTTGTCAGCCACGTTATCCGCGGTCCAAACAGATGTACATTTAGCGGGGGAGACACCTGCTGTGCTGCTAGCCTGGCTAGCTCTCTGATTAGAAGGGGGAGACGGCTGGTTCCCAGGGTTCCTTTCCCAGTCTCCCTCCACGATGACCTTGGCTGCTCCCACAGCGCTCCTCAGCTATGGCTCCCCTGCTAGGGCTGAATGGTGGCCCGGGACGCAGGGCCTAGCCCGAGCTGCTTTGATACTAATCCCCCTACATTGAGCTAGCACGGCACCCTACCTGGCTCGCTAGCCTAGAGACGGCGCAGCGGCCATTGAAAGTAAGGTGATGAATGAAGGCATAGCTGCAGGAAGCCTGGCTCCCCACGAAGCCCATGCGACAGTGCAGGCCACAAAGCTGCTTAAAACAGTCACTAGCGTTTTTCCTCAGTTTTGGTGGATTTCGGATAAGAAGAAAGATGCCCCAAGTAGTCCTTGTTGTCTTGGGCTTTTGGCGAAAGCATATCATTCTCTGAATTTGAGGAGCGGGAACGGTAGTTAGGCTTTCGAAAAACGTAAACAACGAGTCACCAGCCGTCCTTAGATGCAAAGTATACCTGGAGACACTGGTCAACACATCATTGCATACACACCAAGGCAAATCTGACACAAACACGCGCATGCAGACACACACAAACCTGCACACTCAAGACAACTGGAAAGGAAATGCCTAGTGCTGCTAACAGTAGGAGCCAAAATTGATCGAGGGTGGCAAGGGACAGCGGACGGACCTCTTAAAGCGGTAGCCTCCTTTTTTTTCAAGACCACCGCCCCACTGTTTTTAGGGACGCAAGAGGGGACCGACCTATGTCCAGCTAAGCCACAGAACCAACCTTAACCATGAACCTGTTGTCACAGACTTGTGTGGATTGTCTCATCCTTTGTCATCTACATGCATTCATATAACGTCAAAGAAAATGCTAGAACTGTTTCGAGTATGACCATAACTCGCTAATGTTTACGGAAACTCCACATGACACCATGAGAACCTCCTAAGATCCATAAAGTCTATTCATTACTGTTCCGCAGTCCTAGCCGACAGAAGAGGGGTTTGATCGTGTTTGGAATTCACCATAGTGGGAATATAAAAGCCCACTCATTCCATCATTCACACATCTAGAAGAACCGGGGCTGGCAGCAATGCTCAATTCTGCCAATTCAGATTTCGCCCGGTGACACGGAATCGTAAATCTGTCTCCAAATACATTTAGACGCCGGTAAAAAACAAAACACACAACCATCTCATTGTAACGTCACCACGCTGTAGAGAGAAGAGAGGACTGCTGGGTGTCAGACTCTTAAGGGAGCCGAAGCAGAATTGAATGCCTCTTGTCAGGGGGTTCTGATGCGATTACCGCCCCCTGCTAGGGCAGGGATAGTGAAGTTGTCTGGAGCTGGCAAGGAGACTCAAATGGCACCACGGGATGCCCTCTCGCCTGGAAGCCTTCTCTGGACGCAGCAGGGGAGGGGGGCCAGGGTCTCCACCATCCACACCAGGGAGTCTCTCCCTCTCTGTTGTATGTGTGAGTGTGTGTGTGTGTGTGTGTGTGTGTGTGTGTGTGTGTGTGTGTGTGTGTGTGTGTGTGTGTGTGTGTGTGTGTGTGTGTGTGTGGAATTTGGCTTTTATTGTTGTAGTGAAGAGAGCATCAATTGGTCACTGTCAGGTCTGCCTGATTGCAGCAGAGGCTCCTGGATGTGTGTGTGTGTGTGTCTCGTACCCCCATTCATCACCTCTGAATGTCAGGTCAATGTCAAATCGCTGCCGTATGTTGTTGGTACAAAGCTTTGTCCTTGAGAATCACTGGAGATGATACGGACCATTTAATGAAATCCACATCATTGTATACCTCCAAAAACAATTTCCGCCATAAGCTGAAACACAATATACCATATACTATGTGTAAAAAAAAAAGCTCGTTCAAAAAACAACTCGGTAGACACATCGAGAGAGACAACTCCCACAGCTCTTCTAGGCCTAAATCTTTCTCTCTTTTTTAAGAATACACAAATGTTTTCCAGCGACACTGAGACGTGTTTATTCTTATCCTTATTATATTTACCCTTGAACGTCTCTCTCTGGCCTGTAGACTCACATCTCATGATGTGTTCATGCTTGAAAATGACATTTAGTTCATGATGCATGAATGTAAGTGAATAATACAGCCGGTAAAACATCGCTCATCATCACTTTCTTTGCACGCTAAACCCCTGCAGTGTTTTGCATGCATTTGTATAGAATTACTCCCTATGTAGACATCATACTGGTGTAGTTAGATGAAACACCATGTGAAATCAAGTGAACCAGTGGCATACAGTAAGTGACATATGATCTTACAACCACTTCGTTACTTCTCCCTGCTTCTCTCTAGCCCTCTGACCACCTACGTGGTGTATGGATCAGACGGATAAAGTATTTTGGGTTCCGGGGTATTTCAGACGTTTCAGCTGATACCCCTACCTCTCTGTGCTGCAGTCCCCCCCTGAGGCGGTGTAAAATAAGACTTCAAAGCGCTCTCCGAAATAGTCCTGACACAATCTCATTTCCTCGTGTTACAAGGAGGGCTGCTCAGACTGGAATGTCTCCCTCAGACTGTCTCCTAAGTAGCACCCTATTCCCTATATAGTGCACTACTTTTGACCAGAGTCCTATTGTCCCTGGTCAACAGTAGTGCTCTTTACAGGGAATAAGGTGCCATTTAGGATGTAGACTGGGTCTGTTCTACCTCAGAGCGACTGACTGCTGCATGATGACAGGAGGCCATTTTGACAGAGGCGATTAAATATGGACACTTGGACATCTGCTTAAGGCAAAGCCAGATGGGAGGAGAATTTACAAGGGCCAGGCTTGGTTACGTTGGGTCCGGGATGAAGAGGAAATGGGAGAGGCTCATTTGGTAAGTGGCTATAATGAGTGACGGCCCACAAATGACTGGGAAGTATGACATTGTACAGATGACGTATTAGCGGTTAAGTTTCGGTCTGTGGGATTGGGAGATGTGATGATATTGTATTAGCCACTGGCAGTTTATTGGCAGTTGATTTATTGTATCTAAAGCATGTATTTCTTGATTAATTGTGTATTTTGGGTTCTGGGTTACGTAAATGCAATGTAAATGTATTTTGATGTGCTGATTTGAAGAAATAGGCCTTGTGGGTAAGATGAAGCTAAACCTTACACAAATCTACACAAACATGAGATTTCCTAATATCTCTTAGAATGCTGTTTGCATAGTGTGTGTATGAATAATGAAAATATTATGTTTGGGTTTATACTAGCAAACTGGATTAAACATGTCTGACACTCTCCTTGACTGGAATTCAGTCACGACTTTGACACACTTATTACGCAGGAATACTACCAGAAATTACAGCTGCCACAGATCTGACACACATTCAGTCTCTCTATCCTTGATGGACCCTTCCCATCGAAGGCAGTCCCTCATTTTCTTATTTTCGAAATGTGTTTTTTCACTTATTTCAGTATGGCTAAAATGACAGCCACAACTTAAATTGCATTCTCTCTCTCTCTCTCTCTCTCTCTCTCTCTCTCTCTCTCTCTCTCTCTCCTTCTCTCTCTCTCTGCAGTCAGTGGTAGAAGCTGGTAACTTTGAAGGAAGCTATAATATTCTAGGGAAATTGCTACATTTGACTGAGAATGTGTAGTTCAAAATGGATGCCATCAGCCAAATTGGCCTACAGGTATTGAGTTGTTGCCAGGGCAACCTCGCCCTGAAGTGAATGGAAGTGAACGGCTAATGGAATTAATCCAATAGGATTGGAGCAGTGTATTTCTCAAAACCACACAGACTTTGAGATAATGTCCAGGTAAGGACTTTAATTGCAGTTGTGCCACCATCAAAGAACAATTTGGCCAAACAAAATAATGGCTTTTTCCACCAATTACACATCATTATCAACATGATACGTTTTAATCATACAATGAAATGAGTTGAGATTACCAATCAAGATAAAATGATTGATAAGGGTGGGATGTAATGCATGTCATATATTTTGAAACTTGGGTGAATTATATGTATGATAATTATTGGACTAAGCCTTCGCAGTCTCCAGAAATCCTATTTCCCTCATACTTAAGTCAGCCTGCACCAAATGTAAGGTTTTACATGTTTAAGTCAAAACCCAGTGGAAAAAGATTATTAGTTGAGTTTTGATTCATTATCCAAAGATACTGCAATAATGAATAGAGAATAAGTGAGATATGCAATTTCCAGCCATCTATTCCTAAGACATGCTGAACTCTCCACTGACTCCTCCAAAGGAATGCGGACTTTTCACAGATTTTCATAACTGCTTTTGAGGTTTAGATTGAGATCTCACCATTTGATCTATTTGACATTGCGCGATAAACATATTCTCAACAGGAACAAATTCTGTAGCAGACGGCGTCTTGAGCTGACGTGTAGATCGACAAATACATTGCTCAGCTGTCTCTCTGTCAGACAAGCTGAGTGACAGTTGTGGGGGAAAACATGAAATAACAGATAGGTATAAACAGGGTAACACTTTATCAGTAGATGCTCTACAAACTATCAGTCAACATCTCAGCAGTCAGTCTACAAACCATCTGTAGATGCTTAACAAACCATCTGTAGACTATTAGCGTCATTTCAACAGCATATCTGGAGCCTGTCAGTAACATCTACAGATGGACTATCCGATTTAAGTGTTACCATTACATTACCACATGACAACGTTGGGACAGGTTAAGTAAATGTCAAAGGCCAAATAGTATGAACAAACAGCTAAGGATGACTTGCCTGATGACTCACCCTAAATTGAATTCCCCGGCCGATTGCTGCTATATTCATTCAGTCTGAAACTGCCATCCTAGAAGTCGTTTTTTGGGAGTTCAAAATGAGGGGCCGCTGTACAAAACAAATGAATCAGCGATTGGATCGTGTCCAACAAATCGAACCAATCAGAGTATCATAGTTGATAACTTCCTCACGAAGGCCAGCTCTGGCCCAACCCTTTGGATTCTGGGCCCAATTCAGAACAATCAGAATGTTGTTCCCATTCCAGAGGTCATCGGGGAGGGAGGCAAATCCAGACTCATTGTGGAGAGGAAACGTCAGTTGGCCGGAGCGGTGTGGATGTGTAGCCATGTTATCATGACTTTACCAATGTAACAACAGTGTGATGATGACATTTTATTAGCAGGGAAGTTGCAAAATGGAGTAACTAGCAGCTATGATGTTGGGGCACCACCAACCTATTGAACGAGTCAGTCTTCTCAGCTCTCTCAGTTGCCGGGATGGCGGTTTACACTTGTTTCTCACGGGGCACTGTTTGATCTCTACATCGGCATCCGCTTCCTCCATCTACAAAGGCCTTGAAAGAGAATGAGTAATTCATCTATCATTTCTTCTTCTTTTTTGTTGTTGACCTATTTCAGTTGCAGCGACATGGTGTTTGTCGTGTCTCTGTCACTGTGGAGGAAGAGACCGTGGAACCCTGGAGATCCAGGAGAACCTGTGAATTTAGAATTAGTCTTGGTGTCTATGCAATGGACACCATAGGGCCCAATATTATGTGGCAGAACTAATGCTGAATGTTATTTTGATATGTGGAGACAGTTAAAAACAGTTACATGTAATAACATGTAATCGAAAATGTAATCTATGTAATCCCCAAAAGTAATTATTTATCATGAGAAGGCCTTTAACAATAACTAGAAGTAGTTATGTTCAGAGAAAGGTTAAAATCTCACCTGTCTGGTAAAAATTGTTATAAATTGCTGAGGTGTAGTCACTTTTGAGGACACAAGCTCAAGTACACAGTACAAATATGATAAAACTATGAAAATATGTGTCACGGATCCCTCCGGAACTTCCATTACGCACACCTGTCCCCTGTTCCCACTGATTAATACTTGTATAAGTGTGCCCTTTGGTTTCCATTGGGCTGTCGAATATTGTTACTACACTGCGTGCACAATTATTAGGCAAGTGAGTATTCTGATCTTATCATTGTTTCTATTCACATTTTCGAACTCCAAACCATATAAACTTGAATGCTTATTGGATTTAATCATTTTCAGGTGATATGTATTTGTGTAATGAGGGAGGGTGTGGCGAAAGTGAATTACACCTTATATTAAGGTGTGCATAATTATTAGGCAGCCTCATTACCTCAGGTAAAATGTGCCAGAAAAGAAATTTAACTGACACTGAAAAGCCCAAAATTTAAAATGCCTTTCAGACGGATGCAACACTCTTTAAATAGCTAAACTATTGAGGTGTGACCACCGGACATTCAAACGTTTTTTTGCGAATAGTCAACTGGGGCGCAAAAAACGCATGGGGAAGAAAAGGCGCAAATTAACTGCAAAAGACTTGAGAAGAATTAAACGTCAAACTACCAGGAACCCATTATCCTCCAGTGCCACCGTATTCCAGAACTGCTACCTACCTGGAGTGTTCAGAAGTACAAGGTGTCAAGTGCTCAGAGACATGGCCAAGGTCAAGAAGACTGAAACAAGACCACCACTGAATAAGATTCACAAGTTGAAGCGTCAAGATTGGGCAAAGAAGTACCTGAAGACAGATTTTTCAAAGGTTTTATGGATAGATGAAATGAAAGTGACTCTTGATGGACCAAATGGATGGGCCCGTGGCTGGATCAGTAATGGACACAGGGCACCACTTTGAGTCAGGTGCCAGCAAGGTGAAGGAGGGGTACTGGTATGGGCTGCTATCATTGAGGATGAGGTAGTTGGACCTTTTCGGGTTGAAGATGGACTGAAACTCAACTCCCAAACCTACAGCCAGTTTCTGGAAGATTCTTTCATCGAACAGTGGTACAGGAAGAAGTCCTCAGCATTCTAGAAGGCCATGATCTTTATGCAGGACAATGCTCCATCACATGCATCCAAGTACTCCACTGCTTGGCTAGCCAGCAAGGGCCTCAAAGATGCCTGAATAATGACCTGGCCCCCTTCCTCACCTGACTTAAATCCTATTGAGAACTTGTGGGCCCTTCTCAAATGTGAGATTTACAGTGATGGAAGACAATACACCTTTTTGAACAGCATGTGGGAGGCTGTGGTTGCTGCTTCAGTGAAAATTGATCGTGAACAGATCAAGAAACTGACAGACTCCATGGATGGAAGGCTCATGGCAGTTATTGAAAATAAGGGTGGCTATATTGGTCAGTGAATATTATGTTATATAATTGTCATTTTGTGTTACTTATCTGTTACACTTACTCTAAAAATTGAGAATAAACAAGTGAGTTGAGAGAAATTATTTTTGTAATTTAGTTGCCTAATAATTCTGCACACTAATAGTTGCCTAATAATTGTGCACACATATATTTCCCTGAGAAAGACAAACCTCACTTTTCCTTTGTTAAACATTCAGGTTTGAGGTTCAATAACATTTTGGATTGACTGAGAGCATTGTGTTTGATCAACAATAAAATTAATCCCGAGGAATACAATTTGCCTAATAATTGTGCACGCAGTGTATGTCCGTTGGTGCGTGTGAGTACCTGTGCTGTATGTTTAGGCTTTCGTGCCATTGTGGATTGCGCAAATGATTACGGGTCTCGTCCCGTGTTTTAATCGTTGTGCGCGTGTGTTATTTATTCGAGGTACTCCTCGCTTTTTTGTTTGGGTTTCAACCCTGTGTTTATGTACAGTGTTTGTTTGGTCTTCGTCCCCGTGCCTATACACGCACGCCGTAATGTGGGTACAATGAAAAACCCTATTACGCATTCGTGATCCTGTCTCCCGAATCATTTATACCAGCGTGACAATATGAAATATTTTATCAAATGTATTTCCTATTCAACAAAACTGTATAAGGCTTGAAATGACTCACATGCTTTCTAAATATAGTATAATAAAATTATAAAACAACTATGAGATTTCACCTTCCTTAAAACTGTAAAATACATATTTGTATGTTTAGTGTTAGAGAAAAGGTCTCTCTTGATCCAAACATCTGCCCCTATCACAAGTTGATGGAGAGTCAGAAAAGCGAATTAAATGATAGTAGGGACATCCCAGCTTCAAGTGGTTTCAGATTTCACATCCTAAGTCACACAGGCTCAAATATACCACTGAGTGGGAACTTGGGCTTTTAGCCATTCCGATCTACGGTGTACACAGACCGATTTATAAGCAGAAACGTTGGTAGAAACCACGCAGGTCCTCTAAACAGGGAACTTTACATCTACGAGGATTTATTAAATTCAAAGTGTAATAGTAATAATACAGTTAACAATGTACAGTATTTGGTGCTTGATTAATAACCTTTTCTATCATTAAATGTTATTATATGTTACTTCGTGAGGTACTGTAGCAGCTGGGGAGAGCTTTGGTGTCCTGGAAAGTAAAAATGGCCCTGAAAAAAATTGTTACAAATAACATGCTACTTATCACGTTTTAAGGTATGACCCAAGTGCAGACAGTGTTGAAGAAACAAAAGTTTATTCTTCAAACAGGGGCAGGCAAATGACAGGGCAAGGCAGGCAGGGGTCAATAATCCAGAAACAGGAGACAAAGGGCTGTGAGACATGGTTTTAATTCTAGACACAGGAAAGGTAGGCAGTATACGGAGGGTACGGCGCAACAGAGGACGAACAGCAGAGGGTCTAATGATCTTGGAGCAGGGGGGAAAGGTCTCGGCTTCCCAGGGGTGTAGCCGCGGGGCTATAGCAGCATGCCAGTGCATCTGGCTTGACCTTCTTGAATACCGGTCGGTGCTGCGGAAGCGAAGTAGCCCGTGCCTTTCTGAACCGCTCCCGGAGATCCTGGTACTCCGAGGGGTTGGTGGAGAGGTCCGGGGCAATTTCCAAGCCCCCAGGAAGACCTCCCGGGGCAAGCAGAGCTGAATTCAGGCAATGAGTGTGGCAGGATGGGCTCCAGCCCACGATGGCACCAGTAGCCCAGTTAATAGAGGGATTGTGTCGCTGGAGAAAAGAGAATCCCAATACCACGGGAACCTGTGGCGACTCAACTAGCAGGAATTGGATCGTCTCGCTGTGGTTCCCTGACACTCGTAGGTTGATGTGTGGGGATGCCCAGCTCGGACGCCAGGGTCACATCGGCCCTACCTGGAGAGACTTGGACTGGTCGCCCCACAGCAGGATGGCATGGAGAGGGGGGCGTGTAAGGGGAGAAGAAAAATGATCTTTAATAAGACCCACCAGAGTACTCACTCCAACGAATGAGTTAGGTCTCTTGATGGGACAGGTAGACACATAATAACAGACAACTCTGGGTGTCAAGTCTGCGTACGCATTTGGCTGGAGACAGCCTAGCCCTGCCGAGCTGCATCGGCTCGGGAAAACGTGAATCGGCAGACTTTGGAGGCTCTTGGAAGAACTCGGGTAAGCTCGGATCCTCTCGGGGACGTAGACACTGGGGACTTCCGGAGTTCATCAGATGCAAGGTGGGATCCTTGAGTGAGCAATTGGGACCGTAATCAGACCTCTTCTCCCTCATACGTTCCCGTAGCCGACCATCGATCCGGGTGGGTAAGCGATGAATCAGTCGGTAGACCCGGGCTGCAAACTCGTCCTTTACTTCCTCCAATACTCCATGCAGGAACGTGTCGAACAGCGCTTCCGGGTTCCAGGCACCCTCCTCTGCTAGTGTGCGATATCCACTGCATAGTCTGCCACACGGAGGGAGTCCTGCCGAAGCTGGAGTAGAATCCCTCCAGACTGAAGCATACGGCTATCTTAGAGTGGTCCGAGGGGAAAGAAGAAGGCTGCAGCTCCATGACGAGGGAACACTGAGCGAGAAACGCCCGATAGGTGCCCGACTTCCCATCGAAGCGCTCCAAGGGAGGTAAGCGGGATTCCCGGGAAACCGGGTTGACGACGCTGCTACCAGCCGGGTTACTGTCGTGGTAGGCTGCCTAGTAGACAACTCACGGAATTGCTCCTGCAATGTGTCCAATGCTAGGTCATACTATCACGTTTTAAGGTATGACCCAAGTGCAGACAGTGTTGAAGAAACAAGAGTTTATTCCTCAAACAGCGGCAGGCAAACAACAGGTCAAGGCAGGCAGGGGTCAATAATCCAGAGAGGGTGTAAGGTACAGGACAGCAGGAGGGCTCAGGGTCAGGTCAGGCAGAGGTCGGTAATCCAGAGTAGTGGGGCAAAGGTATAGGACGACAGGCAGACTCAGGGTCAGGGCAGGCAGAACGGTCAGAACTGGGAAACTAGAAAACAGGAGCAAGGAAACAGGCGGGAGCAGGGAAACAAAACGCAGGTAGGTTCTATGAACAAAATGAACTAGCAACAGACAAACAGAGAACACAGGTATAAATACACAGGGGATAATGGGGAAGATGGGTGACACCTGGAGGGGGGTGGAGACAAGCACAAAGACAGGTGAAACAGATCAGGGCCTGACACTACCACTGTCTGAAGGTAGCCCTTTTCTGCAGGCAAATGACCTAGTGGCCTCATGGGTGGAATGTAATACATATTTTTCATCATTAATAAACGTTATAATTGTTTTTGAACGCAGGGTTTGGGGAGGGTTTGGCCGGGGTAGGTCGTCATTGTAAAATAATAATTTGTTCTTCTACTTTGTTCTAAACTGACATGGTACAGTTGTCTTCTTTTTTTAAATCCCATAACCATGTGTGTGAGGTGTATACTTTTGTTTCAAAGTATATTTGTTCAAGGTTAAAGAATGACGTGTTCTTTTACTACTCATATCCTAATTTCAAACTCTTCAACACACACACACACACACACACACACACACACACACACACACACACACACACACACACACACACACACACACACACACACACACACACACACACAATTATTAAGCTGGTGCTAGCTAGCTGCAATCTTAGAAAAAAAGGTGCTAAGTAGAACCATACAGGATTCTTCAGTTTGTCCACATAGTGGAACCGTTTTTGGTGCTGTGTAGAACCCTTTGCAGAGGGTTCTAAAACCCACTATGTAGGGTTCTTCAAACAACCCCCTATATATGGTTCTACCTAGACCCCTCTATGAAGGGTTCCACCCGAAAAAACGTTTGTCTTTGGAGGGTTCTTCATAAAACCCTCTATGAATGGTTCCATAAGCCTTACTGGCCTTTAAAATGTAATTATTTATGACAATACATTGCATGTATCATAAGTCCTTTCTTTGAGGGCCTAGTTATACCATAACACATTGGTGTTAAGAATCTCCCGATTTACAGGCCACATCAGGCCTGCAAGTCACATTATGCTGGCATGTTAAGTGATTTGCAATTCCTATTGTAATCCAGGCAGAGTTAGGATATCCAACAAGTGGAATTATTAATCACCCACAATTTGCATTCAAAATGACTGCCAGGACAAATTTAATTCTGAGACTACCTCAATCATCTAAACTGGAACACCCATCTCAGTAACGGGTGCAATAAATCCAATTACTAATAGATTGGATTTGTTTAGATGTTATTTATATTTGTGTAGCACACAAGTAAACAACCAATCAATGTACATGCAAAACACAGATATTACAGTAAAATAAACAATTCTGAAATAGAGCATGCTGGGAAATATTATGTATGGTTCTACAGTGCCTTGCAAAAGTATTCATCCCCCTTGGCGTTTTTCCTATTTTGTTGCATTACAACCTGTCATATAAATAGATTTTTATTTGGATTTCATGTAATGGACATACACAAAATAGTCCAAATTTGTGAAGTGAAATGAAAAAAATGACTTGTTTCAAAAAATAAAAAAAAATAAAACTGAAAAGTTGTGCCTGCATATGCATTCACCCCTTTGTTATGAAGCCTCTAAATAAGATCTGGTGCAACCAATTACCTTCGAAAGTCACATAATTAGTTAACTAAAGTCCACCTGTGTGCAATCTAAGTGTCACATGATCTGTCACATGATCTCAGTATATATACACCTGTTCTGAAAGGCCCCAGATTCTGCAACACCACTAAGCAAGGGGCACCACCAAGCAAGCGGCACCATGAAGACCAAGAAGCTCTCCAAACAGGTCAGGGACAAAGTTGTGGAGAAGTACAGATCAGGGTTGGTTTATAAAAAAATATCTGAATCTTTGAACATCCCACAGAGCACCATTAAATCCATTGTTAAAAAATGGAAAGAATATGGCACCACAACAAACCTGCCAAGAGAGGGCCGCCCACCAAAACTCATGGACCAGGCAAGGAGGGCATTAATCAGAGAGGCAACAAAGAGACCAAAGATAACCCTGAAGGAGCTGCAAAGCTCAACAGCAGAGATTGGAGTATCTGTCCATAGGACCACTTTAAGCTGTACACTCCACAGAGCTGAGCTTTACGGAAGAGTGGCCTGAAAAAAAGCCATTGCTTAAAGAAAATAATAAGCATATTCACGTTTAGTGTTTGCCAAAAGGCATGTGGGAGACTCCCCAAACATATGGAAGAAGTTACTCTGGTCAGATGAGACAAAAATTGAGCTTTTTGGCCATCAAGGAAAACGCTATGTCTGGTGCAAACTCAACACCTCTCATCACCCAAAGAACAACATCCCCACAGTGAAGCATGGTATTTTTCATCGGTGGGGACTGGGAAACTGGTCAGAATTGAAGGAACGTTGAATGGCGCTAAATACAGAGACATTTTTGAGGGAAACCTGTTCCAGTCTTCCAGAGATTTGAGACTGGGATGGAGGTTCACCTTCCAGCAGGACAATGACCCTAAGCATACTGCTAAAGCAACGCTCGAGTGGTTTAAGGGAAAACATTTAATGTCTTGTCAAAACACAGACCTAAATCCAATCTGAGAATCTGTGGTATTTCTTAAAGATTGCAGTTTTGCCTTGAACAATGGGCAAAAATCCCAGTGGCTAGATGTACCAAGCTTATAGAGACATACCCCAAGAGACTTGCTTGTAAGTGCTGCAGAAGGTGGCTCTACAAAGTACTGACTTTGAGGGGGTGAATAGTTATGCACACTCAAGTTTTCTGGTTTTTTTTTGTCTTATTTCTTGTTTGTTTCACAATAAAACATATTTTGCATCTTCAAAGTGGTAGGCATGTTGTGTAAATCAAATTATACAAACCCCCCAAAAATCTATTTTAATTCCAGGTTGTAAGGCAACAAAATAGGAAAAATGCCAAGGGGGGTGAATACTTTCGCAAGCCACTGTATCTAGAACCCTTCTTGCCTTCCAAAGAATCATCAAATAACCCTTTCTTTCAAAAATGGTTCTAGGATGTTAAAGATTCTAGGTAGAACCCTTTGCCTTACAAAGAACCCTTGTCTTCCTAAAAGGGTTCTTCTGATCAAAACGGTTCTTGGTAGAACCCTATCCCTCTGCAAAGAACCCTTTTGGAACCCTTTTTCCTAAGAGTGTAGCTTCATGGACAATCTCAGGCTAATACCCCCAGTGTTATATGATTAAAACCATGTTGAGTTCCTATAAGGACCACTTTAATAGTAAAGACTTTTCCGTACCAAGGGGCCGTTGTTTTTTACGAGAGTGTGGCGTTTCTTTCATAACCAACGTTATTCAAAACAGAATGCTATTTTAAAATAATTACTGCGGCATTCTGGGGGGGATGTTTGTAATTTCATCCGCTCATACAAAACAATTCCGTTCTTCTCGGCACCAGATGGAACATATAATTTCAAAATGCTTTTAAGATAGGACATTTCATCGTCCGCATTCTTGTCTAGTGATCACTGTACTAACAGAATGGATCACTACTGTACACAACATAATCTCAATCCCACTGACTCTCAGATGCTAAAACGGCTGTGGGCTGTACTTCCCATTAAAATATCTTAGTTTCCCCTAGTTATAATCAAATAGCCTTGGGAAGTGGTGGAGGGTGTGAACAGGGATTCCTGCATGGAGCCCTCATCAAGTGCACTCACAGGAGAGACTAGTTTGGATTCACAGCCATTCTGTAACCTCTGATCTGGGTGCATCTGAAAAAGACCTCATGATAGAAACAGTATGTGGGAGGAAATTGAATGCAGCTGTCCCACGTTGTTTGTTTCTGTGTTGTTCCCCCCCCCCCTCTTCCAACTTTCCTTATTTTGTTCTCAAAGTTAGGATTTGGAAGAGGTACCTTCAACTAACAGAGCTAAAGGTTGAACTTGAGGATAAAGTCAAGCAGCAAGACAGGTGTCTGGCATATGCTTTGTGTAGATCTGATTGGGTGGCACAAAACCACCAAACCCCACTGCATGGTCGCAGGGGGTGTAGGCTTCACATCTCAGTCAGCTATGACGGTGAAGAAAGGCATTTCTTCACAGCCGTGAGGCATCTGAGATCATAACTCACTTTGTCACAAGTAAAAGTTGATCTCCCAGTCATCTGCCTTCTCTCAGTTGGATCTGTGAGCGGGCTTCAGTGAGTAACAACATTCACAAATTTACACATTACCCCCCAAATCCAAACCCAGCTAATGGAAACAAACAACTTGACCTCTTGGTTTAAACCAACTTTCACAATTGTCAATGTCCCCCCACTGCATCCCTTTCCCCCTCCCACTTTCCTTAACACTGTGTTGTTCCTTGAGCATTTCTGGTAAACAAGTAACACATCCACTTGTTGTGGTAGGAGAGCTCATGACGGTGTTGACTTGTTTTCATTGTCAATCATGTTAACTCTTGTAACAAAATGACTGTTGGCCACCCCATGGAAATGGCTGGCACATCAGTCCTAATACAGTGTCACTTTTACATTAACCCCTAGTGGGACAGACATGGTAAATGTATTCCAGAGCGAGAGGCAGCGGTGTAGTATGACGACGCTGAATAGTTCTCGAACCTTAGCCTCATAGTAGGGCTTTGAGCCTTTCGTTTCCACCAGATGTTACATGTCAACTGCCTCAGAGCGTCTCCCCACCTGTTCTGAACAGTTTCACCACACTTCCTACCTGCTGAGTACACAGCGGCCACATTTCCATTATAGTCAACGCCGTTACTTCCCATCAACTACCTTACCTCATATCAACTACGTTACCCTCCATCAATTCTGTTACCCTCTGTCTACTCTGTTACCCTCTGTCAACTGTTATCAGCAATCACTGGCGTTGAAACCAGATCAACTCCTGTTTTTCTCAGCAGCTCTGCTACCTCCAGAAACCCTATTTCCAATCCATTAGCACCAATGACAGTAGAATAGTGGTGGCACAACTATGAGGAACTGAATCAGGAAAAGGAACGGAAAGATTATAATTCCAATGATGGTATCAGGATGTTTCAGTGAATCCCATTTGAAGTTTTGTTTTTCCACCTTAACAGGATACACATAAGTAAACAGAGGAGGCATCAGCTGTCATGGCCTCGGCAGATGACCCTTGTGTTTTGAACACAAGACACTGCGTGACGCACACAACACCCGACTGAGCGAAACGCGCTTCGTTTTTCAGAATGATCCTCCTATAATGGTTTCTCTCAGGTGGCACTCCTAGTCGACGCAGCAGCTCCTTTCGTCACCGTTCAAACAGGCACGGTGTGACACCCCTTAGCTTTTTAGAGGAGGAACACAGTCTTCTCCCTGACTGACGCTAGTCAAACGCACTGTTGCATCTCCAGAAGGTCTGCCGTTGAGAAGCAATTGCTACAAAGCAGTTATCGTGTCACTGATGTTTTGCCAGGCTTCTCCCATCTACCTGCATGGGCGGCAAATAGAATCCTACTGCATTGGGAAGATATTCCACGAAGAAGAAAAAAGTTGTTCTTATCGTTCAGAGTAGTCTAACACTCGATCAGCATAATAACAATAATAATAATAATAATAATAATAATAACTGTCCAACCGGGCTTGAGTAATATGAACTAAAGATCTGACAACACATGTTTATTCTCTAATAGTAGGGGATTAAAACACAACATAGTACGGGGGGGGGGGGAAGTATCACTGATTCAATAACTGAAAATGTCATGGTAAAGTACTTCACGAAGGACAGAAGGGATTGTAAATGTTCCTTCCAATGATGCATGCTTTTAAAGTTACTTACATGTTAAAGCGCAGTAAAGAGCACTAACAACCGTTCAGTTACAGAGCATAATCGTAACTGTGAACCACAACACTATGGAGCCACAGTCAGTCCTACATCTGGCCTTGAATCCTGTCTATATCATAGATACATAACAAGGGATGGGGAGGAGGAAGAGAGGGGGGCGGGAGTGATCCCGCTGATGTACTCACCCATGTAAATATTTAGATCAAAAACCTTAACAACATGAAATACAACTCTTTCTCTTCATCTTGCTGACATTTGTCACAAATATGGCCACCGCGCCCCTCTCCAAGGGGCAACCCCCCGTCCCAAACCCCCCCCCCTCCCCCTTTATAGTTCTCTTTATGTTTTTAATGCACCGCCAAACAGTAGACAGTGACAATAACAGGAAATACTGCCAAGAACGAGAGAAAGAAATACCAAAACTTCAGGACCTTTCCTCTTCAGACCCTTTTCTTTGTAATTTTAGTGTCTCATGTTTGACATCAAAGATTCTGATTTTTTTTCCCTCAATGTTGTGTACTCTGTAATTATTAATCTGCCTTGCAAGACGACTGCCTTCAGGGCAAAGTCAGACACAAAAGGCCCCTCTCTGATGTGGAGCAACACAGAAGAACAAAAAAGAACACAGAGAGAGAGAGAGAAAAGACAAGAAGAAAAGCAGAACTCTGCCACCAAACTCATGTGTGAACTTTCTGACAACAGTTGTAAAACTTTAAAAGATAGCAAAAAGAGAAGCAAAGAAAAACTGAAAAGCAAAGAGAGAGCTAGAGAGAGAGAGAGAAAGAGAGTGAGAGAGAAAGACAGAGAGAGAGAGAGAGAGAGAGAGAGAGAGAGAGAGAGAGAGAGAGAGAGAGAGAGAGAGAGAGAAATCGACTTGAAAACAAAGCTCCAAAAGCTGTGTTGTTGTGACAGTGCTAAGGCGACAGCAACAGTGACTGGATGCAGTAATGAGCTCCTCTTACTTCTTCCAGACACACTCATCTCCCACATATTTCTTCTTATCACCTTGAAAAGATTAGTCACCATTCACTGCTCTGCTGCTTCCCATCGCTGTGGATTTCATGCCTGTGTACTGTGGCAAAGTTACACCAGAATGACTTAACGTTACACTGAATTACTTTACCATGTCACACTGCAGTAGTTGGCTTTAGACAAGCCAGACACCATTCTCCTCATAGACTGCATCCCAAATGGCACCCTATTCCCTCTATATAGCAGGGTTGGGGTCAATTCAGAATTGACCCCAACCCTGCGATACTGTATAGTGCACTACTTTTGGCTAGGGCCTCTAGGGCTCTGGTCCAAAATAGTGCACTATGTAGAGAATAAGGTGCTATTAGGGATGCAGTCATAGATCCTTCTCTCTCTGACTCAGGTGGATGGTGACTTCTGCCCTATAGCTGTTAAATGTGTCCATTGGATGATAGATTGGTTTATGGTCTACCTACCCTAACAGCCAGTTCGACTGATAGAGTTTCTCCTTGGTTTCGGCAGGGACACTGTTATGCTTTAGCAATGTTGAAACAGTATTATGCTTTTACATGAATGTACGCATGTAATTAATGTACATCTAAATTGCAATGCATTTATTTAGGTTAACCAGGTCTTTCCCGAGCAGTCTTCATTAAGACCATTGAGAAATTAGCTCTTCTGCCTCGCCGGTCTTGGCAGTGCACTATGTAGGTGGCAGAGAGGCAAAGACGACACGGCAGCCCCTCTGAGATCCTGATAGGGAAATCCCATTAAGTGTTACTCCCACCAAGCCATGTTCACATTAGGAACCAGGAAGAAGAACAGATGGGATGTCTGTCAGTCACTCTCACTGGCAGGAGGAACCTGCTGAGGAGAAACCAGAGAGAGAACATGGGTTGAACTGTGATTATGGTAACACTGTTTGTGGCTCTTTTGTTGTTTTGTGTGTGTGTGTGTGTGTGTGTGTGTGTGTGTGTGTGTGTGTGTGTGTGAACAATGACCATCATTACAGTCTAAGAGGATGGGTGCTGAAATAACACAAAACAAATTATTTAATATATCTGAAGATATAGATATAAAAGAAGAGAAAGACAGTGAGAAGAAAATGAGATAAAGAGAGAACAGAGACAGAAAACAGAGAGAGCAAGAAAAAGACAGAGAGAGAGAGAGAGAGAGAGAGAGAGAGATGGAGCCACGGAAGTGAACAGGGAGGGAAAGAAAAAGGGGAATGCCAGCTCCCATGTGGCCGCCTGCTGACTTAAAATGGTTTCTGGTCAGGGGAAGTGGCAGAAGTAGATGCCCAAATTAGAGAGGAACCCGTCAGATCCCTGGAAACCTTGTCATCCTCGGAGCACTGGCGTTCCAGGCCCAATGACATGGGAGTGGGTGCCGCCTGACGTTGTTTGGTTCAGATGAGATGGGAGGGCCCCGGCTTCGTGGCGGATTTTCCAAACCTCCGAAACCACAATGCACTTTAGAAGACAGGGCTCGTAGGGTCGGACAGTCAGAGTCTATCGATCACAGGGTTGATTTCTGTTTTTCTCTCTCTGTAACAAGTCAGTTGGTTGGAGAGACAGGCCCCCACAGCGTTGAGATGTAAGTTGATGTTTATTTGCCAGGCTAAGAGCGTTTCAAGCTTTTTCAAAGTAGCTACACACTGAAAAAATATTTTTTGGGGATAAACGTAAATAAATTACTTCAAGTGGTAACACGTAAATGAGTTTTTTAAGGTCAAACAAATACTTCAGATAACATTTTATTTTTAGGTCAATGATACTTGTATCATTCGATTACAATCAAATCCATAATTCACCTCAGTTAAACCTAATTTGACTGCAACTAAAACATTTCATATTTTTCAAACTTCATTATTTGCTTTACTGAAAACTAAAATACTATGCAATTGCAACCTCATCATTAGGCTTAAAGACAATTATTGGATTGGAGTAACTTAACTGAACTAATTTAATGAATTTCCTGCAAATCTAAATATTAGGTTTGTTCAAAAACATTGAAGTACACAAAATGCACTGTAAAAAATGACCTAAAAAATATATTCATATTAAAAGTAAATAAATCAGGTTCTCAATTGAATAAACAACGTGTTTAAACCAAATACAGCATGATTCAATATCAACAGTTATATTGGATTATTAACTGTCACGTTCGTCGTAGGAAGGAGACCAAGGCGCAGCGTGGGTATCGTTCCACATCTTTTATTTTAATGTGAAACTTTGCAAGACAAACAATAAACTATAAACAAAACACAAACCATGACGACAGATGTGCTACATGCACTAACTCAAAATAATCTCCCACAAACACAGGTGGGAAAAACAACTACTTAAATATGATCCCCAATTAGAGACAATGATGACCAGCTGCCTCTAATTGGGGATCATACAAAAACACCAACATAGAAAAAAGAAACTAGAACCAAACAACATAGAACTAAATAAACTAGATAAACCCCCCCAGTCATGCCCTGACCTACTCTACCATAGAAAATAAGAGCTCTCTATGGTCAGGACGTGACAATTAACAAACCTATATTTGAAGTTGCAACCTATTTCTTTCAACACTCAACTTGCTTTCCCCTTTGGTTAAACCTAATAAATAACATAAATACAAACTAATATTTAATGTAATCACAAACTATATATTTTTATGCAAATATCATTGCAGATGCAGTGCTGGTAGTGTACAAACAGAACTTTGCCAGGTGAATACAACAGAACAGATTAACTTAAATGACATTCACTCCGATGGTGTAACGTCTGCTTCCAACTCACACCCTCAAACACCTAGATCCCCTGAACGCAGCTCACTCTCCAGCCCACACTCCCAAACACCCAGATCCCAATCACCTGAGTTCTAATCACCTGTTCACACAGCTGTATGTCATTATCACACACTATTTAGTTCAGTTCTTTGCACCCCGTCACTGTGAGGTATTGTTTGTTTTGTGACACACATCTTTCGGAGCGCTGGGGTTCCTGTGATTTACGTCTCCCGTGTATGATAGTTTTTGCCTATTCCCTGCCTGTACTTTAGCCTATCGGATTTCCTGTTATCTACCTATTGTCTGATCTCCTGGACGACGTTACCAGCCTTTTCCCTGCCTGTACTGTTGCCCTTTTGGACCCCCTGTGTATAACCTTCTGCCTGTCACTGGACCCAGCTACCTGCTTCCTTCTGTGTCCTTTGCAACAAACACCTGCTGCGCTTGAAACCAGCTCTCTGTCTCCCCTCATGTTCATTACAGATGGGTGGCTAAAAATAACAAACTGAAAGCACGCCCCAAATAAGCCACACCTCCACTTCTGATACGCTGCCGTTACACTGCCGCCACCGCTATGCACATGTGGATGAGATGTTGAAAGCAATTTAAAAACATTAATCTGACAAATACATTGTTTGATTCCAGACAAACGGAATAGGTTGAACGAACCTTGCCAAAGTGTACACCAAT
Organism: Salmo trutta; assembly: GCF_901001165.1. NCBI lineage: Eukaryota > Metazoa > Chordata > Actinopteri > Salmoniformes > Salmonidae > Salmo > Salmo trutta. Next base: position 15,935,134 of record NC_042994.1, read on the forward strand.
CAGTAAAAGCACTTTAGATGAGCAACAGTTTTTACAGTCTAAAACATACACCTTTGCAAAGATGATTACAGATGCTGGCTGTGTACAAGTTTAAGGTTAAATGATGAACACAATGGACCACATTAACTGGAATGACATTCACTCTGACGGGTGGGCATATAGAACAACCTGAATACCATGTACCCAATAAGCTATGCCTCCAACTCTTCTGTTAGGCTGCCGCCACTACATTGCCCCCACCGCTGTTCAATGTGCATATGCATGTGGTGTTGAAAGCAATTTAGAAGCTTTCATTCAATTAAAACTAACCAAAATGTCATTTTCAAATCCTTCCAATCGGTTAAAGCACTTCAGGTGAACAACAACGTCTTCCCACTTTTTACAGTGCAGTATACAAGATGGTGGCTTTGCTCAAAAGTCTTCTAATCTGAAAGGTGTTGGGAAATGTGGACTTTGAGTCCTTTCACAAAATATATTTTTTTTATACTCAAAGCTACAGTTTGATTTCAAATTTACAATGCTGTCTATGTTTAAAAACATAATTGTGTCAAAATATTTTAGCATACGCTTCCTCGCTGCACCGTTTGTATGGTATAAAGACCTTCGATTTTGCATATTTGCCACTAATTCCTATCTATTCTGTACTACAACTCAAATAGGCAAGTCTGTGTCTCGGGAATCTCTCATCTCTTTGTATTTCCAGCTCGGCTCCATAGGCATGCAGCTAATTAGAGTCAATACAACGACTGCACAGTATATTCACAATGTATGGAGCCTGATCTCCAGGACATCAAACATTCCTTAATGTTCCCTCCGTTATTACAGAGGATCATCAACTGCCTGGTTAGACTCAGACCAACCACATCACCTCCCGTACTGTAGCTGTGGATGATACACGTGATCCACAGCTGGGGCGTTGCATGCCGTTCCAACTGGGGTGTTTGAATGCCGTTCCAAAAGGTCTATATTAGACACAGAACTTTGTGAACTTTGTGATTCACCCAGTGGGAGGAGGAAATATGGAGAATGATGCGTAAGAACATACTGAATCTGTGGAAATGCCATTATTTTGGGAGGGAGCAAGACTCATCCTGAGTGAACTCATCCAAATGGAATGACATCCAAACCAAAGCCAGATCAAAGGAAGTATGGAGAGGGGCAGAGACAGAGAAAGAGAGAGAGCGCAACCGAGAGAAATGCAAAAATCCTATTCATCGTCATCAAAACAGCCCTCTTTCTTCCTCCTATGAGACTACAGAGAGACAGTACTGTCAGCTCTGTGCTGCTTTGCTCTACACCCATGTGTATATACACGCATACATTAGGAAAATGACAATCACGACAATACAAACGAGAGATGGGAACCAAAAAATTCCCCCCATCTCATTGTCCCACACACCAAAGGAGGTCAAGGGAGCCAAGACGAAATAGAGCGCCGACACGAAAAGACGAGACAGCTCGCCACACATCAGCTGACGGAAGGGAGGAGGGAGAAAAAAACAGACCTTACTGTAATGAACCTATCTTCTGCTTGTTGTTTACAATCAACAAGAGTCTTGATTTGAAGAGGGGATGGGGAGTGGAGAAGAGGGATGGAGAGGAGGGGGGCTTATGTTATCTGTTAGGCTCTGCCTGTCCAGGGCATTACGAGGCCTGCATCGCACATTTCATGGCAAGTGCAATAGAACAGATTATTGCTGGCTGTAGAGAGAGAGAGAGAGACAGAGAGAGAGAGAGAGGGAGAGAGAGAGAGAGAGATGTAGAGAGAGAGAGCAAGGGGAGAGATAGAGGCCTGGTTTTGTAGTCAGAGACGAGGAGGAGAGTGAGCTCACTCCAAATCCTTGATTATGCACACCCCACAATTGCCTCACATAGCCATCGATTTATTTACTTTATTTACTCTGTCATTCAGCAGGTTTCTTCCTCTCCCTCTCTTCCCTCTCCAAAATAATTTCCTGGCCGCTCTACCAAAAGCTCTCTAGCCAGTTGAATAGGCAATTGGACACTCCATAATGTTTTCTACAGATGCTGTCAAATCCTCTGTGACTAGCGCTGATTGCCTCACTCGCATCCGGAGTTGCACCGTTAGCTCGTCTCATGCAGAGTTCTTATATGCACACCAAGCCTCCAACTCCAACACCCTCCCCTTCCATTTTTTCGCACAAATTTCCCGAAAATGCACCCCGAAACCCCTAAAAAAGTAATTTTTGGGAGACAGAGGCATCCTCCATCCTTCGACAGTTCAAGTTCTTGTTTTGTAGCTTTTGGGGGGTCCTCACTTAAAAGTTTACTGTCCAAGATGCCACAGCAGGTCCCGCACAGGAGGAGCCATTTTGTGGGTTTCCCTGGCATGTGTTGATCCCCTGACACTTCCTGCTGCCTCCTGTGTTCAGTGAAAGATGAGATGACAACGGACCACCGGGCGAGGGAGGGATGTCTTCACCCAGCGGGGGCCGACAATTGCAGTCATCTGGAGGCCTAAACTTGGCTCAAGGGCTGAGAGATGGAGCTGGAGGGCTGGAGGGGGTAATACAGTTATTGGAGGGACATGACAAGGTTGACCTCTTTCACCCTTGGCCTTTCTCAATCAGTTTCAATGGCAATGCCAGTAACGTGTCATTTCTCTCTTAAGGGCTGGAGCTATATCAAGTTCAGTAGGGAGTAACTGTCCCGGGAACACTTCACATTTCTCCCCAAAAATGTATGACAAGACCAGGGAAATGAACTGTCTCCACAATGTTACACCAATGGAATTCCACAAAATACACAACATGCGCAGCAGCAGGTTAGCAAAAATTAAATAGCACAATATCCAATTTACTTCACACAATGTTGCCATAAATTCAATGCAGTTAATAAACACAACAGGAAACCCCTAGAGTATAGCCTATAAAATAACATGTGACTGAGTTGTCATTGTGATTTGAAACAGTCAAAAATGTTAAAGGCCTACGCACAATTCACTACATAGGCATCTCTGTCACAGACATGAAGTCTGTTAACAATTCAGAGGCATGAAGGAATATTCTATCTTCTCCTGTCCTAGAGCCTAGGCTATTTTCCTATCCAATCCCACTGAAACCCAAAATCCTGACTCTCGCATGAAAATCAAAGCACGTCGCTTGCCTATGCATGTGAAAATACTGCTACAACACCTGCTTCTCTGCGCTGTCTCGTACTTACTACCCATATGAGAGCTTCTGTAGAGCT